>NW_027203204.1:2390000-2402294 GCF_024711535.1 Dipodomys merriami | reverse complement strand
CTCTTGGTTAATTAGAGATAAGAATCTTTGCCCATTCAGGCTTCAAACCATGAGCCTCAGATCTCAGCCTCCTGAGTAGCTAGGATTACATGTGTGAGTCACTGGCACCTAGCTCCTATCCTATTCTTGATGCTATTTTTACACATCAGAAGGGAAACTTGTCAAAGATGACTTTGTTAGTGGTAGAAGTAGCCTGCTATACCAAAATGCTATTTTAATTCCTCATCCTTGTTGACATCAAGGTCAGAATTGAACTATATGGCCCATGGCAAGCCACAATTTCTATGTTAACTTCTCCCTCCACTCTAAGTATTGTCTTTTGCTTTTCCTGTGATCTTCCCAAGTTGGTAACTTTGTAACATCCATCCATCCATCCATCCATCCATCCATCCATCCATCCACAAAGTGAGTGCTTGCCATGGAGATTATGCCATAGATATGAATGGACAATAAAGAAATGAGTAAGCTGGGTGCCGTGGCTCACTCCTGTAATCTTATCTACTCCGGAGGCTGAGATCTGAGGATCACGATTTAAAGCCGGCTTGGGGAGGAAAGTCCATAAGACTCTTATCTCCAGTTAACCACCAGAAAAAACAGAAGTGGTGCTGTGGCTCAAAGTGTAGAGCTCTAGCTTTGAGCAATGAGAGATCAAGAACAGTGCCAAGGCCCTGAGTTCAAACCCCACAACTAAGAAAAAAATGAGTAAAAAAATATCACTACCCTTTAGAATTTTCAGATACCCTTTCTCTCTCTACCTTCCCTCCCCTCCCCTTTCTCTCTTCCATGCTCTCCGTATGTTCCTTGGTAATCTTGATATCCATCAGACATATTTTGACAAAGTCTGGAACTAATGTTTGTATAATTGCCAGTGGGCAAACAAGTGTTATTAGAAGCCAGGAAGAGCTTTAGCATATTAATTGTGGACCTGTCTTTCCCATTGTAATAGTTAGACCATGAACTTTGATGAGCATGATTACAGTGTTAAAGTGCCAAAATGGAGCTTGTTCCAAATGTTAAGAAACATGCAAGATATACCCAACATGCAATTGCTAGTCCTAGATTAAGCAAGAGATTATAATTGACAGCCCAGAGTAAACACAGCTCTAATAATTTTCACCTGGCAGGAGCTTCAACTCTAGCAGTGCTGTTTGCTTTGCATCCTCCCACACATGTCCTTCAACAGGGTCTTAGATCACACTCTTAGACACAGCAGGTGGGTCTGTTCATAGACATCACAGTTTAGTAAGAATATGAGAAAAGCTGAGCATGTAGTGCATGACTATCATTCCTGCACTTGGGAGACTTGAGGCATGAGGATTATTGAGGGAGATAAATCTGGGCTACATAGTCTCAAACTCCAGCTTCCAAACCAACCAACCAAAACAACATGGAAGAGTAGAACAGAAATGGAGCATAGGCTCTGAAGAGCTGGGTTCCGATTTGGCTCCTAAACCCTAAGAACTTTGTTTTTTTTTTTTTCTTTTGCTTATGTGGTGCTGAGGAATCAAACCAGGGCCTTATGCATGCAAGGCAAGCGCTCTACCACTGAGCCACCTTCCCAGTGCCCCCCCCCCCCAAGAACTTTATTGTCTTAACCAGATGACTCTCTTGGGTCTTCTCTGTGGGAAAGTGAGTCTAGCAATGCTTATTCCATACACTTGTTGGATCAAGTGAGATAATACTTGATAAAGGTGCTTTGTAAATGTAAGTCATTATACAATGTAAGTAGTTATTATATGCTTTTGCTGCCAGAGATCCCTCCATTCTAAGCCTTCCAGAGACTATTTCTTTGCCATTTGTTTAACTTAACATCTCAAGCTTCAGTTTCACCATCTGTAAAATGGGACAAATAACACTGATCTCTCTGGATCACTAAAATTAAGAAGAGACAGCCATGTATGAGAATATTCACCACATTGAAAGGCAATCAGTGATTGCTCCTAGATTGTCAGTGTTGGGAGCAAAATGACTGTGTTCTATTTATTTTTGTATCCTCAGAACATAGCAGACTGTTGCATGAAGTAGGCTTTTAATTTTGGTTGAGTGAAAGATCAAAGAAGCACTGTATAAGTGTCTGTAAGTAAGCTATGCTTACTCAACATCCTGATTGGCCAAGAAGAGTACTCCTGGACACTTATTCCTCCCCTTGAAGGAAAACAAAGCCATGATGGGACCCAGCAAAGGACTCCAGCACGTGGATCTAGAAGAAGAAAGGAGTTTCAAAAGTACCATTTCTCTGTCAAGCAGCCCACAGATGTCTATTGAGCATGTTTAGTTAGGCATTATTCAGCAAGGCAGACACGATTTTCTGTCACCAGAACAAGGAATGACTCCTAGAGCTTCCGTCTTCCTTCTTTCCTTCCTTCCCTCTCTCTTCCTTCTTTCCTCCCTCTCCATTCTCTTTTCCTCTTTCTTTTTCTTCCTTCCTCCTTCTTCCTTCCTTCCTTCCTTCCTTCCTTCCTTCCTTCCTTCCTTCTTTTCCTATTTCCCTTCTTCCTTCATTCCTTCTCTCCCTCCCTCCTTTCTCCCTTCTTTCCTTCTGCGTGACTTGAAGATCTGGAGGTCTAATACTCAAGGAACTTGCTATAGTCACTGGAGTGTCTCTGGAGCATTGTTCAAGGGCACGTAAAGAACTGGTAAATTAAGTACACAATAATCACATATACTATTCAGTAAGGACAAAATCCGTACGTAAGAAAAGTGAGAGAATGAGCCAGTGAGGAGGAAGAAAAGGAAGAGGAGGAGGAAACAAGGGAAGAGGAAGAGGAGGAGGGAAAGGGAGAAATGAGAGAGAAGGGAGAAATACTTTGTATGGTGTCTTCCTCAGAAAAAAAGAGACTTTCCATAACCAAACAGTTAAGATCAGAGAAGGGAGCTAAAAGGTGACATTTTTCTAGTGAAGTGCATTTACTCTTTGCTACACATCCAGCAGCGGTAGACATAACATATGACACTCAAGGCACAAGCCAGTGCCATTAACTTCTACCCTGTCTTCTCATGCTGCCGTCTCCTGCTGCAGACAAGCTGTCTTCCACTGTGCAGGAGGAAATTAGCTCCCTGTTAATGGCACTGTAATCTTTGTTACATTTTCAGGTTTCTGTCTCTTGAAAGATGAGCCCCAGGCAAAGCTGCAGAATAGATGAAGCTTATCTTGAGGGCTACCTTTGTCTTTACCACCAAACAGACTCCTGTGTGCTTAAAAGTGTACACAGAACTGGTTATGGATAGAGTTCTGTGTTTTGTTTTTTTTTAAAGGTACCTATGGGGCTGGGAAGGTGGCTCAGTGGTAGAGCACTTGCCTTGCATGCCTGAGGCCCTGGGTTTGATTCCTCAGCACCACATAAGCAAAAAGAAAAAAGCTGGAAGTGGTGCTATGGCTCAAGTGGTAGGGCACTAGCCTTGAGCTGAAGAGCTGAGGGACAGCACCCAGGCCCAGAGTTCAGGCCCCATGACAAAATAAATAAATAAATAAATAAAAAATAAAAGGTATCTATGGTGAAGACTGGAATACTCTAAAATGACAGTGTGTTTTAGGTGATCACATTGTGAATTTCTTGTTTCTCTTTTAAGTAGTGTCTATTGTTGTTATTGTTGTTGTTGTTTAATCAATAAAATGTCTATTCACAACTGCTGGTTATCTGCTGGAGAATTAGCATTGCAATATGGAACTGAGAGTAGGAGCTCAAAAAATAGTTTTATGTATATTTATATCTTTGAGGAGGCAGCTTCCCAGAAGTAAGGAATATAAACTAATTCCTCTCTATACAACCTAATTGATCCTAGGCAAGTGCCTTTATTTCTTTAGTTGGAAAATGGGAAAAACCAAATAGATTTTTTTTTTGGGGGGGTCTGGTCGTGGGGCCTGAACTCTGGGCCTGAGCGCTGTCCCTCAGCTCTTTAGCTCAAGGCTAGCGCTCTACCACTTGAGCCACAGCACCACTTCCGGCTTTTTTCTTTTTGCTTATGTGGTGCTGAGGAATCGAACCCAGGGCCTCAGGCATGCAAGGCAAGCGCTCTACCACTGAGCCACCTTCCCAGGCCCCCAAATAGCTTTTATCTAGTGTCACCATGAGAATTAAATTACAGATACATTCAAACTTTTTTGAGCTGGAGTTTGGCACATAATAGTCCCCCCCTATAGCAGGAATCTCAATTTCTGAATGTAACAATTTGGGTGAGAGCCCCATACAAATAGACAAATAGACAAACTACTTGTCAAATAGACACTTTATTACTATTACAAACAGACAAACTATTTGTAAGATAGCATATAGAAGCTCAGAATTTATTTATTTGTTTATTTATTTATTTATTTATTTTGTCGGTCGTGGGGCTTGAACTCTGGGCCTGGGCGCTGTCCCTCAGCTCTTCAGCTCTACCACTTGAGCTACAGCACCACTTCCGGTTTTCTGGTGGTTTATTGGAGATAGGAGTCTCACGGTCTTTCCTGCCCAGGCTGGCTTTGAACCGCGATCCTCAGATCTCAGCCTCCTGAGTAGCTAGGATTACAGGCGTGAGCCACCAGCGCCTGGCACAAGCTCAGAATTTAAAAGGCAGTATCTCAAATTTATTTACTTATTACTTATGGAGTACTTGGAATTTTCTAGGCTCTCTATAGACAAGATTTTGTCCTGGAGAACTTTCAGTATAGAAAAGAACTGAACAGAAATAGCTCTAAAAAGAGGCCAAATAAATAACTAGCACTCTAGCTAATTGGAGAAGAGGATTTCTTTGGGAAAGATTCATGGAAAAGTTAGAGTTTGAGCTGGTTTGAGGGAGGGTTTTGGGCGAGTGATTGGCCTTTGGGAGGACATTTTAAGTTACCCTGTAAACATTTTCAGGCTCCAGGCACTGGTGGCTCACGCCTGTAATCCTAGCTACTTAGGAGGTTGAGATCTGAGGATCGAGGTTCAAAGCCAGCCTGGGCAGGAGAGACCCTGTGACTCCTATCTCCAATAAAACCACCAGAAAGCCAGAAGTGGCACTGTAGCTCAAGTGGTAGAGTGCTTGCCTTGAGCTGAAGAGCTGAGGGACAGCGCCCAGGTCCAGAGTTCAAGCTCCACAGCCGACCAAAAAAAAAAAAAAAAAAAACACATTTTCAGGCATAAGTTTGTACCAGTGCAAGCATCCAATCTGGGTTATTTCCAATAGTACATAGTTTCTAAAATGATAAATATACAACTATTTTTTCTTTCTGGTACTGGAGATTCAACCAAGAGTATCAAGCAAGCATTCTACCATTTGCCTACAAAAGGGCTGGCTCCCAGCTCTTTTTTTTTGTATTTTGTTTTAAGGTAGGATGTCACTAGTTTTGCCTGAGGGAGTCTTGAACTTTCTATCCTCCTGCCTCACTGTCTCCAGAATAGTTTGGATTACAGGTGTGAATCACCATATCTAGGTTGTGTGTGTGTGTGTGTGTGTGTGTGTGAAATCTTGGGACTTGAACTCTGGACCTGAAACCTGAGCTTTTTTTGCACTCTACCATTTGAGCCACAGCTCCACTTCTGGCTTTTTTTTTTTTTTTTTTTTTTTTTTGCAATTAATTGAAGATAAGAATCTCACATACTTGGAGGCTGGGAAGGTGGCTCAGTGGTAGAGTGCTTGCCTTGCATGCATGAGGCCCTAGGTTAGAATCTGTAACACCACATAAGCAGAAAAGGCCAGACGTAGTGCTATGGCTCAAATGGTAGAGCTCTAGCCTTGAGCTGAAGAGCTGAGGACAGTACCCTGGCCCAGAGTTCAGGCCCCACGACTAGCAATAACAACAACAACAACAACAAAATTTACATACTTTCCTGCCTAGCTGGCTTTGAACCCTGATCCCCACATCTCAGCCTCCTGAGTAGCTAGGATTACAGGCTGAGCTACCGATGGCCAGCAATATCATTATAAGTAAATACTTAGGCTCTAGCATGGAAATCTGTGGGGAGCGCACTCAAACCAGCCTTCCCTGGGTTTTGATTTGGGTGAAGTGATGGAAAATGACTTCCCTTTCCTCCTTGCAGCCATATCTTAGAATTGTCCTTGCTGCTGACATCGCTGGATCACCTCCCCTCCCCTTTGCACAAACGCACCCAGCCATTTTGGAAGGGAGCCTGAGACCGAGGCCATGCTTGATGCTGACACCCCTGGCAGACACAGATGCTGTTAAAACCTGAACGCTCCTCAGCCAAAGTAACACTGCTCACTCACTCTGCCTCCATCTTACCGGCTCCCACCGTCTTGCCTGCCTTCACTTTTTCTGCCTCATAATTCAAAGGACCCTAGTAGTAAGGAGTGAGGGGGTGGGGGTGTACCATATCCACTCTTAGTTACTTTTCCCAGGCTTTCCTACCAAATAAAACCTGTTGGTCTGTTGAGTTTGTCCTTTCTGCTCTTTTTCTTTACTCACACAAACTTTTTTTTTTTTTTTTGTCCATTGTGGGACCCGAACTCTGGGCCTGGGCGCTGTCCCTCAGCTCTTCAGCTCAAGGCTAGCGCTCTACCACTTGAGCCACAGCGCCACTTCAGCTTTTTCTGAGTATGTGGGGCTGAGGACTCAAACCCAGGGCTTCAGGCAAACAAGGCAAGCACTCCATCACTGAGCCAATTTCCCAGCCCTGAACACGAACTGTTTTGAATGTCAGAATCTTTACTGGGGTGGCTCAGTGGTAGAGCGCTTGCCTTACATGCATGAGGCCCTGGGTTTGATTCCTCAGCACCACATAAGCAAAAAGAAAAAAGCCAGAAGTGGCACTGTGGCTCAAGTGGTAGAGCGCTAGCCTTGAGCTGAAGAGCTAAGGGACAGCGCCCAGGCCCAGAGTTCAGGCCCCATGACTGGACCCTCCCCCCCCAAAAAAGAATCTTTACATATTTCCTCCTGAGCCAGTCACATTCTCAGGGAAGAATCTTCCAGGGGCTGCCTCTTTCAAAACTTTGAGGATACCAAGGCAAAAATTGGATTGGTCTCAGCTTCTTCCACTACTAACTTGGGTTTAGGGTTATTTAGTTGCCACTTATAACTGGAAAGTAAGAGAACAACAACAATTAACAATAACAAAAATCAAACCAAGACAGGGAGGTTGCAGTCTGGATCCTCATTTCGATAGTTCAGAAAGACATCAAATCTCCATTTCCCATGTAACCAAGGATGACTCTGGATTTTGGGTCCTCTTGTCTTAGTCTCCACAAGTGCTGAAATTATAGGTAGGTACTACCAGTCCCTGCTTTGGTTAACTTTACCTGGGGTACTAGATTGAAATCATTGATCAAGGATTCCCAGAACAGCAAAATGAAGGGATTGGAAGCCTGACACCAAGACCTCTTCGCCCAGAAGTGTCAGCTCCAGAAGGCATTCTCTCAGCCCTGCATTTGCTGTCCTCATGCATAGCTCAGCTCCAGATCCCAAGGGAACCCAGGGAGCCCAGAAGGCTGGATCTGGAGGGAAAGGAACATTTCACGGACTATATGCTTGGAGGATTATGCACTCACAGACTCATTAAAGCAAACTGTGTAAAACTTGCCTCCTGAAGTTTTGTCCCCTTAGATAAAGCTCTGAATGTTTGGGGAAAGCTTGATTCTGAAGGAGACACACCAAAAAAATGATTATAAAGAAGAATGATGAAGAGATGCTTTACTTCCTGTTGCCCTACAAGATGCAATGTAGGACAAGAACTCCACTCTCCACCTCCATTCTAAAACCTGTGGCATGAAGCAAGTCAACAAAAAGTACAGCTGTTCCCAGAAGCTCCAGCAGGTAGAATCATAGTAAAAAGAAGGAATCATATGTTTTCCATCATTATAAAAGTTCTCTCAGCCAGATGCAATGGTGCACACCTTTAGTCCTGTCTACTCAGAAGGCTGTAGCAGCTTGAGCTGAGGTTGCTTGAGTTGAGAAGTTTAATGGGAAACACAGCAAGATCTTGTTTCAAAACAAAATGAAATAGCACAAAACACTCCTCCAATGACTCTGGTTGTGATTGTGGTTGAACTCCAGAGAACCATGATGGTGATGGTGGACACGAAGGTGGAAGAGGAAGAAGAGGAAGAGGAGAAGAAGAAAGAGGAGGTGGAGGAATAGGAGAAGGAGGAAGAAGAAAAGGAGGAGGGAGAAAGAAGAGGAGAGGAGGAGGAGGGTAGGAGAAGGAGGAGGTGTAGGAGAAGGAGGAGGAGAAGAAGGAAGAAAAGGAGAAGGAGGAGGAGCAGAAGGAGAAAGAAAAGGAGAAGGAAGAGAAGGAGAGGGAAGAAGAGAGAGAGAAGGAGAAGGAGGAAGAGGAGGAAAATGAGAAGGAGGAAGAGGAGAGGGAGGAAGAGAAAGAAGAAGAAGAAGAAGAAGAAGAAGAAGAAGAAGAAGAAGAAGAAGAAGAAGAAGAAGAAGAAGAAGAAGAGGAGGAGGAGGAGGAGGAGGAGGAGGAGGAGGAGGAGGAGGAGGAGGAGGAGGAGGAGGAGGAGGAGGAGGAGGAGAAGGACGAGGAGGACGAGGAGGACGAGGAGGACGAGGAGGACGAGGAGGACGAGGAGGACGAAGAAGAGGAGGAGGAGGTCCCCCTTGGGAGCAGTGGAGGGAGAATTATTTTACAGATGGATCACATCTGCACTGACAGGCAGACCTGACTTCAGAGTTTTAGCTGCTCATGAGAAGCAGACAAGTGTGGACACTGAGCTAATATCTACAGTTGAATATCGACTCTACAACTTACTTGTCATCACTTACATCGTATTTCTATACCTTAATTTCCTCATCAGCAGAATGGGGGGAACAGAGGTACCTGCTTGATAGGATGACTGAATGAGTGTCATGTCTGACAGATAAGCACACAAGCAATGGAGCAGATCCTGGGGCTGGGTCGTTTGGTTCCACCCCACCCCCGCACCACCCCCAGCCATCCATCTGGCTCACAGGAAGCCAGGACTTTTCATTCCAGCTCTGCTTGTGCGCAGGAGTGCACAGCCCCTTCAGAACGCAGCCTTTCCCTGATCTTGCACACACCATGGGGGAGTGGAAAGGCCAGGCCCTCATCTGGTGGTGATCTTCATTGAGATGCTTCCACCACACTGGCTGGAAACACTTGCTCACTGTACAGGACAGCCAAGCTCCCAAGGAGTCCATCCATCCATCCACCCATCCATCCATCCATCCATCCATCCATCCATCCATCCATCCATCAGTGGGCTGGAATTGTGTGTGTGTGTGTGTGTGTGTGTGTGTGTGTGTGTGTGTGACCCTTCACTGCTCCTGGGGCTTGCCTCTTCCTTCTCTCCACCCTGAGTTCAGCTCTGGAGCTGGACCAGTTGTCCCTAATCGCAGGCAGGGTGACAGCAAGATGTGATGGATGGATAGGGAGCCACAGAGTGGCACGATGCTTGGTCAGGAACCCAAGGCTGTGTTTATGAGGAGGAAGAGGCTGTTTCCTGGAGCAAGCATAATGCAGCTCTAAAAAAGGCAGGGGAAATACATCATGCGGGGGAGCATAACCCTCAGTGGGCCTCTGGGAATCCGAGGACCAGAGCAGCCCTTCAGGTCAAGGTACCTCTGACAAGGCATTTTTTTTAAATAGTCCATTTGCGTGAGGGTTTGCTGCTGGTCCCTGCAGAGCTGACAGCCACTCAAGGTCTCCGTGGGAGAGTGGAATCTAATCTTAGCTCTTTCTTTCCAGGACTTCTCTACTAGTCCTGGTGATGCATTGAGGGAGGGAATAAATTCTATTGTTTTAAAAACTAGGGGGAAAAACCCAGCCCCACAAAAGACAATTTCCAACATTTCTTAAACATAGTTTAAGACCATTAGCTCCTTTACGTCCCTCCCCAACTCAGGGAAAAAGAAAGTTTCATTTGATTCTTCCAGTGGTTGAGAGACCCCAAAATGTGTTTTCCCACATGTTAATATCTCTATGAATGTGTGTGTGTGTGTGTGTGTGTGTGTGTGTGTGTGTGTGTGTGTGTGCATGCACCTGTTTAGGGGGTGAAGGGCTTGAACTCAGAGCCTTGTGCTTTTGCTCTGCTTGCTTGTTTATGGCTGGTGCTTTACCACTTGAGCTATGCCTCCAGTCCAGCCTTTTGCTGGTTAATTAGAGATGGAGTTTCTCAGACTTTCTTACCTTGGTTGGCTTTGAGCTGAGATCCTTTTAAGTCTCAGCCTCCTGATAGTTGTAGGATTACAAGCATGAGTCACACGTGTTTCATCCAATGGATTTATTTTTGTATTTTCGTTTATTTATTTATTTATTCTTTTTTTTTTTTTTGGTAAGTAGTGGGGCTTGAACTCTTGGCCTGGGTACTGTCCCTCAGCTCTTCAGCTCAAGGCTAGCACTCTACCACTTGAGCCACAGCATCACTTCCACATTTTTCTGTTTATGTGGTGCTAAGGACTTGAACCCAGGGCCTCATGCAAGGCAAGCATTCTACCACTGAGCCATTTTCCCAGCCCTTTTCATTCCTTTTTATTGTTATTATAAAAGTGATGCACAGAGAAGTTATAGTTACATAAGTCAGGTAAAGAGTACACTTCTTTTTGGATAATGTCATCCCTTCCCTCACTCCTAGTCTCTCCCTCCCATCCCTACCTACAAATTATAGAGTTCATTTTTAGCATAGTGTCTAGTGAGTATCACTGCTGCATGTGTTCACCCTTTGTTCCACTAGTTCTGTGCCCCCTTGACCCTCCCAAAGACAGATAAATGAATAAACAAGACAGAACAGAAAACCAAAAACAGCAGCGAAGAAAAAAAGAACCTTATTTCAATTTTCTGGAGTTCATTTTGTTAAAAATTATTTTATATGATCAGATGCATATAGGTATTGTGCCTTTGGTCTCACTGTATGTGAATGCCTTCAGACCTGTATAATTTGTCATGTCCCAGTGTATTATTATTATTTTTTACTTCCTTGAGGGTCATTCTGTATTGTAAAGGGGACTCAGGGTAAAATGAGCACTGGGTATTAGCTTCTTCCTCTTTTTTTTTTGGTTGGTCGTGGGGCTTGAACTCTGGGCTTGGGCGCTGTCCCTGCACTCTTCAGCTCAAGGTGAGCTCTCTACCCTCTACCGCTTGAGCCACAGCACCGCTTCTGGTTTTCTAGTAGTTTATTGGAGATAAAAGTCTCATGGATTTTCTTGCCCCTGGCTGGCTTTAAACTGTGATCCTCAGATCTCAGCCTCCTGTGTAGCTAGGATTACAGGCGTGAGCCACGGGCGCCTGGCGGGTATTAACTTCTGATGTGTCTGTAACAAATGGTCGCAAGCTTACTACCTCTATAAAATAGAAATTTATTTTCTTACCATTCTAGGAAGGACAAGCCTAAACTGAATTATGACAGTGAAATCAAGGTGCTGGTAGGGCTGAAGGCTCTGGCAGAGTCAGCTCCCTTCCTCTTTCAGTTCCTGCTGGCTGCTGGTATTTCTTTTTTTCTTTCTTTTTTTTTGGGGGGGGGGTCTAGTCTCTGGGCCTGGGCACTGTCCCTCAGCTCTTCAGCTCAAGGCAAGTGCTCTACCACTTGAGCCACAGCGCCACTTCCGGCTTTTTTCTTTTTGCTTATGTGGTGCTGAGGAATTGAACCCAGGGCCTCGGGCATGCAAGGCAAGCGCTCTACCACTGAGCCACCTTCCCAGCCCATGCTGGTGTTTCTTCGTTGGAGATCCCTCCCTCCATTTTAAAAGCCAGCAAGCAGCACCAGGTCTTCTATCTTGGAATCTCCGTCCCTCTGTGTCTTCAACTTGCCTTTTATGGTTCCATTTCCTTTTGCCAACCCTCTTATAGGACATTTGTGATTAATTTAAGCCCATCTGGATAACCCAGACTAATTGCCCCATCTCGAGATCCTACAGTCCCTTTGGCCATGTAAGGGAACATTCACAGGTTCAAGGAGAAAAACTTGGATATCTTTGAGGGCTGTGATGTTTGAATATATGAATCAATTTGACTGGGCTAAAGGGTGCTCAAATGGCTGGTAAGATATTATTACTAGTTGTAGATGTAGGAGCATTTCTGAAAGAGATGAACTTTTATTTTGGTGTCAGTATTGAGGTTTGAATTCAGAACCTGGGTGCTGTTTCTTAGCTTGTTTCTCAAGGCTGGTGCTCTACCACTTGAACCATAGGTCTACTTCTGGCTTTTTGCTAGTTAATTGGATATAAGAGTCTCATAAGCTTTTCTGCTTAGGCTAGCTTTGACCTGTGATCTTTAGATCTCATCCTCCTAAGTAGCTAAGATTACAGGCATGAGCCATCAGCACTCATTTCAAGAGAGTCACTCTTCAATTAGTAGACTCAATAAAGACTGCCCCTCACTAATGATCATGGGCATCATCCAGTCTGTTAGG